>NC_063452.1:19140522-19145522 GCF_020379485.1 Brassica napus
TGGGGCGAAAGCCTAGATTTAGAAACAAGAACTAGGAGATTTGGGTGAGAATTGAGAAAGTTAGGAGATTTTTGGTGTGGGTTTGTTTGAGAGAGTACGAGTGTTTGTGAGAGGAAGGGAGAGTGAAAGAGATGAAGGTCATGGGTAGTTCTAGGGTCGTCCGGTTAGGTTTAGGGCTGGTTAACTCGAATTAAACCGGACAAAATCGAAGAGGGACTTACCTGGACCGGCTCGGGAGCGACCTGGAGTGGTCGCTCTGATGGGTCGCTCCGTGTCGCAGTAAACGCGAGCGACCTCACGTGATCGCTGCGTCACGTCACTCCCAGCGACAGAAAACACGAGCGACCTCACGTGGTCGCTGCGAGACGTCGTTCCGAGAGCGATTCTCGAGCCTCGGAGACAGAAAACGCGAGCGACTTAGCCAAGTCGCTCTGATCACGTCGCTCCCAGCGACAGAAAACGCGAGCGACCTCACGTGGTCGCTGCGAGACGTCACTCCCAGAGCGACTTTCGAGCTCCGGAAACCGAAAACGCGAGCGACTTGGACCAGTCGCTCTGATCACGTCGCTCCCAGCGACAGAAACGCGAGCACGTGGTCGCTGCGAGTTGTCGCTCCCAGAGCGACTCTCGAGCTCCGGACACCGAATATGCGAGCGACTTAGCCGAGTCGCTCTGATCACGTCGCTCCCAGCTGGAGCAACCTCGTGGCGTCGCTGCGGAACCTCACTCCCACGCTCGAGTCCTTGCCTTGACCGGATCGATGAACCACCTGAACACTACTTCAACACTTTCCCTTTTTTTTTTTTATGAAATATGATGAAAATGAAAATACCAATGCAATATGTACAAAGATACGCATGGGACTTCCTCCCAAGTGAGATTGTTTTAAGTCGCTAGCTTGACTTTGCCTCCTTTTGGACTAGCCTGGGGTAGGATCAGACAGTGGAGTTGAAACTCCATCTTCCTCAGGTGCATCCGCCATGTAGAGCTTAACCATTTGCCCATTGACTGTGAAGTCTCTTCCATCAGTACTCCACAAAGCTATTGCACCATATGGCTTAACCTCTTTGACCTTGAAAGGGCCGGACCACCTTGACTTAAGCTTTCCTGGAAACAACTTCAGTCTTGAGTTGTAGAGAAGAACTTGATCTCCTTCTTTAAACTCTCTCTTTAGGATATTCTTGTCATGGAAAGATTTAGTCTTCTCTTTGTAGATCCTTGAGTTTTCGAAGGCATCCATTCTTATCTCATCAAGCTCATGTAGCTGAAAAAGCCTTTTCTCCTTGGCACTCTTGATGTCAAAGTTCAGCAACTTTACTGCCCAAAGTGCCTTGTACTCAAGCTCCACTGGTAGATGGCAAGCTTTCCCGTACAATAGGTTGAAAGGTGTGGTCCCCAGAGGTGTCTTGTAAGCTGTCCTGTAAGCCCAAAGCGCATCATCAAGCTTAACTGACCAATCCTTCCTTGTAATCCCCACAATCTTCTCCAGAATGGACTTGATCTCTCTGTTAGAAATCTCAACTTGACCACTTGTTTGAGGATGGTAAGGAGTTGCAACCTTGTGCTTAACACCGTTCTTCCTGAGAAGTCCCTCAAGCAGTTTGTTGATGAAATGAGACCCTCCATCACTGATTACAACTCTTGGAACTCCGAACCTTGGAAAGATGGTGCTCTTGAACATCTTGATTACCACTCTTGCATCATTGGTGGGACTTGCAATAGCTTCCACCCATTTTGAGACATAATCAACAGCTACCAGGATGTACTTGTTGCCATGTGATGATGGAAATGGCCCCATGAAGTCAATACCCCACACATCAAACACTTCAACTTCAAGGATTGGATTCTGAGGCATCTCATTCCTCTTGGTGATGTTTCCCCTCCTTTGGCATGAATCACACCTTGAAACAAAGTTTGTGTGTCCTTGAACATGTGTGGCCACCAGAATCCAGCTTGTAACACCTTAGCAACAGTCTTGAAGGTAGCAAAGTGGCCTCCATAAGATGATCCATGACACTGTGTAAGGATCCCATCAATCTCCTCATTAGCAACCACTCTCCTGTAAAGTTGATCTTTGCAGAGAATGTAGAGGTAGGGCTCATCCCAGTAGTATCTCTTCACATCCTTGTAGAACTTCTTCTTGGCATAACCCACAAGATTCAAATGCTCTTTTCCTGTTGCTAGGTAATTCACCAAATCAGCATACCAAGGTTCTTTCTCTTTTGTTGCCTTGACTTCTTCAAGTTTCCTTCCAGTCTCACAAACTGCTATCACTGCTCCAATAGCCATGATCTGTTCCTCAGGGAGTCCTTCATCAATGGGAATGCCACACTCCACTCTCAGCCTGGACAAGTGATCAGCTACACCATTCTCAACTCCTGGCTTGTCCTTGATCTCCAAATCAAACTCTTGCAGCAAAAGAATCCATCTCAAGAGCCTGGGCTTTGCATCCTTGCCAAAAGGTGTCTCAACGCAGCATGATCTGTGTAGACAATGACTTTAGATCCCACCAAGTAGCTTCTGAACTTCTCAAAGGCAAAGATAATGGCTAGCATCTCCTTCTCTGTTGTGGCATATCTCATCTGAGCATCATTCAAGGTTTGGCTCGCGTAGTAGATCACATGGGTCTTGCCATCTTTCTTCTGCCCCAAAATAGCTCCCACAGTATAATCACTAGCATCACACATGATCTCAAAGGGGAGATCCCAATTAGGTGGCTGGACAATTGAAGCACTGATGAGTTCACCTTTCAGCTTCTTGAAGGCTTCTAGACACTCCACATCAAAGCTGAAGGTGGCTTCTTTGCACAGCAGCCTGGTCAATGGTCTAGTGATCATGGAGAAGTCCTTTATGAATCTCCTGTAAAACCCAGCATGACCAAGAAAACTTCGGATGTCTTTCACTGTCTTTGGTGGGGGCAAACCAACCATAACATCGATTTTGGCCTTATCCACCTCAATCCCCTTCTCTGAAATCTTGTGCCCCAGCACAATCCCTTCTTTGACCATGAAGTGACACTTCTCCCAGTTCAGCACAAGGTTGGTGTCTTCACATCTCTGTAGGACCCTGCATAAATTTGACAAACAAGCAGAAAACGAAGATCCATAGACAGAGAAATCATCCATGAACACCTCCACAACATCCTCAATCAGATCAGAAAAGATCGACATCATGCACCTTTGAAAGGTGGCTGGAGCATTACATAGACCAAATGGCATTCTTCGATATGCGAAGGTACCATAAGGACATGTGAATGTTGTTTTCTCCTGATCATTGGGATGTATGGGGATCTGGAAGAATCCTGAATATCCATCAAGAAAACAATAGAATGGATGATTTGCAAGTCTCTCAAGCATCTGATCAATAAATGGAAGTGGAAAATGATCTTTTCTAGATGCAGAGTTCAGTTTGCGATAATCAATACATATCCTATGCCCAGTGACAGTTCTTGTTGGTATCAATTCATCCTTGTCATTTTTAATCACAGTTATACCACCTTTTTTGGCACAACATGCATAGGAGATACCCATTTAGAATCTGAGATAGGGTAGATAACACCATCATCTAAGAGTTTAAGAATCTCTTTCTTTACAACATCCTTCAGGTTAGGATTTAACCTTCTTTGATGCACGATCGAAGTCATTGATTCATCATCAAGATGTATCCTATGCATACACAAAGAGGGTGATATTCCTTGATGTCATCAAGTGAGTAACCTATTGCTTTTCTAAATCTTTTAAGTGTTTTCAAAAGTTCAGATAGCTCAGTTTCAGTAAGTTCACTACTCACAATGACTGGATAAGTTCCATTAGGACCAAGAAATGCATACCTTACACCATTGGGGAGAGGTTTAAGCTTCACCTTAGGCGCCTTAAGCTCGCTCCAGTCGTTTTGCTGGGTGTTCCCTTGTTGAATGACCGAGGCTTCCTGATGGACAATTTGAGGCAGCTCCTCATACTGATCCTTGCTACCAAATCCTCGGTGTGAATCCAACATCATCCCATAGGCAGCACTCTCCAGGTTCTGAATCACTTCAGCTGGCCTCTCTATCGTCAAAGCATGCTGTAGAGGGTCTTCTATTGACAATTTTTCAAGGAGCTCATCAGCAAGGGCATCCATCTCTTCAATGTAGAAAACTTGCCCTTGAACTGTTGGTTTCTTCATTACCTCCTTGATGTCAAAGTGAAGAACATGCCCTTTACCCAAGTGGAGATCAATCTTGCCCTCTTTCACATTAACAATTGCTCCTGCTGTAGCTAAGAAAGGCCTTCCAAGGATTAAAGGATCTGCAGCTTCCTCACCCATCTCAAGCACCACAAAGTCTGTAGGGATCTCATATTTTCCAACCATAACGGGGAGGTCCTCCAAGATACCCACCGGGTACTTCACTGAACGATCAGCCAATACCAGAGACAGTCTACACTTCTTGTACTGAGTGAAACCAAGCTTCTTAGCAACAGATAAAGGCATCAAGCTGACACTAGCTCCCAAATCGCAGAGACATCTATCAAATACCATAGGTCCAAGAGCACAAGGTAATGTGAAGCATCCTGGATCTTCTAGCTTCTTTGGAACAACAAGCCTCTGGATGATGGCACTGCACTCATGAGTGAGAATCATCATGCCCTCCATCTCCTTCTTCTTTGCAGCTACAACATCTTTCAGGAACTTACTATATTGAGGAATTAGCATGAAAGCATCAATGATGGGCATTGTGACTTGAACTTCACTCATTTGCTTCTCAAATAGAGCTTTGTACTTCTCTAGCAGCTGCCTCTTGAATCTACCAGGGAATGGTAGTTTGGGTTCATAAGGAGGAGGAACAAAAGAATTTTCACTTGCTGGAGCAACAACTTCACCATCTTTCACTGTTTTCTTCTCTTCCCCAACCTTTCCTTTACCTTTCGCTTCCACAATCTTCTCCAAGATTTCATCATTGATTTTCTCATCAACAATCACCACTTCATCATCTATGTTGATGGCAACCCCCTCACCTTGTT
>NC_063452.1:19150522-19158022 GCF_020379485.1 Brassica napus
TCTACGTTCTTGACAGCCCATCTTTGTCTCAGTAGAGTCTTTCAGTGGCATGTTTTGGTCCTTTTCCCCATTACTTAGAAAAAGTGAGCCACCGGTTCAGGTACAAGATACTATCACTACCGCCTGGACAATTAGACATCCAACCCGTAATCGCAACGACCCAATTGCAAGAGCTGAGCTCTACCAACTGAGCTATATCCCCCCGAGCCAAGTGGACCATGCATGAAGGAGTCAGATCCTTCTTATATTCTTTTCCTTGGCGCAGCTGGGCCATACTAGATTTGAACCAGAGACCTCGCCCGTGAAGTAAATGATCGCACCTATGGTCCAACCAATTGGGAGAGAATCAATAGATTCCTTTTCGGGAGCGATTCATCCTTCCCGAACGCAGCATACAACTCTCCGTTGTACTGCACTCTCCAAGTGTTCTTCCCCCCCCCCCTCCTCTTCCTTACCATAGGAAGTATTTGTGAAATAACTTCGATGAGAAGAAAAAAGAGGGCTTTAAAAGACCCTACTGGCCTAACCCTAGACACTCTAAGATCCTTTTTCAAACCTGCTCCCATTTCGAGGCGGAAAAGAAAAAGAATTTCACGTTCTTCCTTTCGGGAAGGGAAGATTAGGAAAATCCTATTGATTGCAGCTTTCTCCAGACCTCCGGGAAAAGCATGAAAAAGGCTCGAACGGTACGATCCCTCCGTCACCCTAGAATGAAAGGGGTGATCTCATAGTTCTTGGTCTGTGAAGATACGTTGTTAGGTGCTCCATTTTATTTTCCCATTGAGGCCGAACCTAAACCTGCGCTCGAGAGATAGCTGTCCATACACTGATAAGGGATGTATGGATTCTCGAGAAGAGAGGAGCCGTGGTGGTCCCCTCAGGACCGCCCGGATCCCACGAGTGAATAGAAAGTTGGATCTACATTGGATCTCACCATAAACGCCCCATCTATCCTCCTGAGGAGAAGTTTGGTTTCAAACCCTGGTTCGAACTATCCATGTGGCTGAGAGCCCTCACAGCCCAGGCACAACGACACAATTATCAGGGGCGCGCTCTACCACTGAGCTAATAACCCGTCGTGCGGGCCTCCTGCTGGGGGCCCGCTATGCCAAGCCAAAAGCGAGAGAAACCACATCCCTCTCTTTCTTTTTTACGCCCCCTGCCGCCACACGAGAGGGACATGGGGGCGTAAAAGGGGATCCTATCAACTTGTTCCGACCTAGGATAATAAAATAAGCTCATGGGCTTTGGGTTTAAAGCTGTGTCAAACCTAAATACCCAAGAAACATTAGCTCTCCCTGAAAAGGAGGTGATCCAGCCGCACCTTCTAGTTCGGCTACCTTGTTACGATTTCACTCCAGTCACTAGCCCTGACTTCGGCACCTCCTCCTTGCGGTTAAGGTAACGACTTCGGGCATGGCCAGCTCCCATAGTGTGATGGGCAGGGTGTACAAGGCCCGGGAACGAATTCACCTCTGTATGGCTGACCGGCGATTACTACCGATTCCGGCTTCATGCAGGCGAGTTGCAGCCTGCAATCCGAACTGAGGACGGGTTTTTGGAGTTAGCTCACCCTCGCGGGATCGTGACCCTTTGTCCCGAACATTGTAGCACGTGTGTCGCCCCGGGCATAAGGGGCATGATGACTTGACATCATCCTCACCTTCCTTCGGCTTATCACCGGCAGTCTGTACAGGGTTCCAAACTCAACGGTGGCAACTAAACACGAGGGTTGTGTGGGAACCAAAATTCGCACTGTCGATTTCCGTTTAAATAAGGAAAGTAGGAGAACCCTAATTTCCCAGAGGTCCCGGATATCTGCTAATATCACACGCCAAGCAATCAGAACACGAAACGAGAATAGTAATAAAATAAGAAATCGAAAAAGAGAGCAAGATAGTTCTTATTCTGAATCTGCGTTTGAGCGTTTACAACAAGGTAAGTGCCTGGGCTACGAGAGCTGTCGGCGAGATTCCTAGTTCTAAAACCCTAAGACGGCAAAAACCTAATTGAGTCGCAGCTCGAATAACAAAAACAGAAAATTGCCTAAAATCGCTCTAAGTGCTAAGTTTGTTGTGAAAGAATCCTCCTCCTTGCCTCTCGCCTAGGACTCCTTATATACTGCCTCCAAGGTCGGTTTACGCTTTTCCTCTTCTGCCCTTAAGCTGCCATAGCATAAAAATGGAGATATTCCATTTTGTCCGTTCTTCGTAATTATCTTCATAATTTCGTATTTATCCGGGGAAACTTGACATTTATCTTTCCTTATGAACCAAGCGTAAACCGTCATGCGGTTTACGGGCTGTTTGTTAAGAAATCGTAAGTTGGGCCTCGAGTCATGTCTTAGGTCCTTTTGGGCCGTCTTCCGACTCGAAGCGTTTATTACGGCTTCTTTCGATAAAGAGTGAACTTTCCGCAGTTTTTACGGTAAAGTTTGATTGATAACTTAGAATGGCGGGGAACGTGAAATGGGTTCGCTACGGTCTTCGGGAGATAGCATCGAAGGGTACACGAGAATGCATGGACTAATGTCGTATCGACGTTTCGGAAGAACTCGGTCTCTACGTAGCGGCCGAGCTTTGGCTCGAGCTCCGTCGCTACGTAGCGACCGAGCTCCTGCTCGAGCTTGGTTGCTACGTAGCGACCGAGCTTTTGCTCGAACTCAGTCGCTACGTAGCGACCGAACTTCTGCTCGAACTCAGTCGCTACGTAGCGACCGAGCTTTGGCTCGAGCTCGGTTGCTATGCAACGACCGAGCGGAACACGCGTTCGGTTGCTGCGTAGCGACCCTTTTCGATCTCTTGTCCGATGGCTCGCGTTTCCTCCGCAAAGCTTTTCGTAAAGAAAAATCTATTTCAAAAAAATATTTGTCGAAGAAGGTTTTTACGTTTTTCTTCTTCGGGGATTTGGACGTTAACTTCGTCGTAACCGTTTTCGACCCCAACAGTTAGCCCCCCAGCTCGTTGGGAGTGTGGATTTCTAGCGAGATCCCAATGCGCGGTATGGCGAGTTTGGACGAGATTGGTGTATTTGGACGAAGTTCGTGTCCAAAAATCCGCAAGTAAATAGTAATTTCTCATGCCTATAAGAAGGGAGGTAATTTCTTCACAATCTTTACACATAATCATTCTCATAGAGAGGTTTTCTTGAAAAGATCTTTCTCTTTCTCTCTATCATTTTCTTCTTGATTAAAAAGAAAAACACAAAATGTCGAGTAAGAAGAGGAGTTCGAAGAAAGGGTCCTTGCCCGCGAACGTTTCTGAAGAGCTACGAGTGCCGAAGATGGAATTCGTTCCTCATTCGGTAGACACAGCCGAGAACGAGGCATGGTGGGTGGCGTGTTACGGTTCGATCAAGCCTCCCAAAGAAAAATCGTTCCCAGTCATGAACCATCGCCCGGTGGAGGCAGGTGCACCAAGTAGGAGTACTAGTGAATTCCTCGAGGTCATGCAGTCGTTCTACCATATTTCGGACGCGGTGGAATTCAGGGTTCCTCGTCAAGGAGAATGCGCTAGTAGTCCCCCGGAGGGCTACTTTACTTGTTACGAAGCACTCGTAGCGCGCTGCCGTTTGTGGTTCCCGATCCCCGAGATTATCGTCCGTGTGTTGGGTCGTTTCGGGGTGGTGATAAGCCAACTGAATCCTCTTGGCATCCAGCACCTCATAGGAATCCTGATCCTGAGCTACGAGCATGGTCTCTCCCTCACCGTAGATCACTTCGAAGCGCTTCTTCGGTTACAGATCATCAGGGATACGGACACGTACAGGCTGGTTCCTCGGAACTTCATGTCAGTGGTAAAGGGGTTTACTTCTAAGTTCAACTCATGGAAGAAGTTTTTCTTCTTCGTTCGTGTAGACGCAGCGTCCGTTGAGGAGAGCTGTATCCCACTGTTTCGGAGGTTGCCGAATGATCGTCCCTTTATCAACCCTCTTGCTCTGTTTCCTGAGGACATCATTGCGATGAGGGATCTGCTCAGGAATGGTCCTTTTTCTGGACTTCCTTTACGCCGAAGAGAGTTCGAAAGGCGCTGAGGTTTGTGCATTCTAGTCTTGCTTTGGGCGGAGAAACAAGGAGTGATTCCGAACCTGAATACCAAGGTCCCAACGCCGCTCCCACGATTGCGACGGGGCTGAACTCTTCGAAGGAGAAAGATATTGATCTCGGTGACCTGGAGTTTTCGGTGGACGATTGCATGCTTCCAGGATGGGATCCGAACCTTGCTTTCGGCGATGGAAGCGGTACGAGCGAGATCCCTATTCTGTACTTTGATGATTTCTTCGCTGGTCTTCCGTCGGGCTTTGATGCTCCTCTGGCCATGAGCGAGTCGGGGAGGCCGAAAGTCGTCGCGGAAGGATCTCGTATCATTAACGGGGTATAAACTTTAAGAATTTATTTGTTTTATTATTTTTTTTTTTTTTGCTTATAACGTGTCAATCGGTTTCATAGCGCTTGAAGTTGCTTGGATCGGCTATTGAGGGGAGCCATAGAGAGGCCATGATCTAGCGCTTTAAAGCGGAGAAGGCAGAAAAGGATCTTGCTCGCATGCGAGACGAGATGTTGGCACGAGATGCTCAACTTGCTCGTGATCATGCCAGAGATGTTCGTAGGGCGGAACGGAAGGGCAAGAGGGAAATCGCCGAGGTAATGAAGACTCGCGCTTCTCAATTACAGGTTGAGTACGGGAATCTTAAGGATGCTTTCAACTCGCTGGGCGACTTCCTTGAGTGTCGCGGCTCCGTCGGGAGCCTTTGGAAGACGAAGGTGGATGACTACGTTTTCGAGAGGGAGATGGAGTTAATGAAGGGTGGCATGAAGGATCATGCTCACGCTGAGGCGATCATTCCTCCAATCGATGGGAAGATTCAAGGATTCTGGGATCCCATCCCAGTTTCTCCTGATACCATAGAAACCACGACTGATTTTGCCGGTGATGATGAGGAAGTGAACTTTCCCGCGGATGCATTCGGAGCTTCCTTGTCCGGGAATTTTAACTTTGATCTGTGAGCGTTTTGATGGGAAGGAGTTTTTCCCTTTATCTAGTATTTAGCGGCCGAGTGTGGCCTTCGAACTTTGTATGGGCCTGTTTTGGCCGTTTTTGTCGGGACTGGCCGTTGGTGGCTTTGAACCCCTACCGCTATGCGGTTTATATAATGGATGTTTGTTTGAGTTACTTTGTTTAGAGTGGGTTTGAAGTAAACATGAGTTGTCGTCTCATATTTAACTTCGTTGAGGCGGTTTATCTGTTAGTTTGTTCGAGACGTGAGTTTTCGTAAAAATTATTTACGATCTTTCGGGAACGTTGAGATATGAACGAAGAGACATGTTTTAGGATCTCGTATCGTTTAGATATCATGTCTTTGAGATGTCTGAGACCAATGCGATAGGTTTAGGGCAAGACCTAGGTTTACTCTCGGTTTTAAGGTTTGTGCGGTGACTAGCCGGCTATCGGTTTTCCTGTTGCGATTTCTACCTGATTTGTACCGATTTGAAGTCCGCGATAGGTTCTCGGCTTATAGGACTTGTATGGTACGAATCGAGCATCTTTCCAGAGATAATTTTTAAGCCAACTGGAAGTGCTAGACCAAAATTTCGGTATTTTTTTTTGTAGTGCGCTTTCGTCCTTGTGTTGGACGTTTGAAGATCAAAAGAGTGATCAAGTTGCGTTTGTTTAAGACGGCTGATGTGTTCGCGGGGCCAATCGACGAACGGAGTGTAAGATTTGTAGTGGTCGCGTTCGGATAATTTGTTCGTATCATCTCGATTTTTAACTTGGCGACGTCTCGCAGTTATTTCGAAGACTATACTTATATTTTCGGTGCTGAAGTGAGATTGTTTTGCGATTTTGGGCCGTACGAGGCTGCTGGCAAGAGTATTAACGTTTGTAGATTTTCTAGGCGTGTTCTGAAACTTTTGCAAGTGTCTTAAAAAGGAGCGACGCATATTGATCGTAAAAATTTTCGAAATCTCTATAGAATTTGATTACAATAACGCATCTTTTCCTATGTGGGAGTATACGAGTATACGCACCCACTCCCCCCCCTCCCCTTTTTAGAGAGGGGGATAGCTGAACTTGTCTTTCGACGAGCTGCCTACGTACCCCTTTCGAGGATCAAGCCATCTCGTAGTTCTGTTTTATGCCGCGAGCGTGTTCACTCGGCGGTTGTTGCCGTGCTGACCGCCTTGATCGTGATGATCGTGGCTGGGTCAGTGTTCTCTTCCGGATGTTCCGGTAGAGTTGTAGTGTCGGCTTTGGACTCATGTTGAGTTTCGACACCCGAAGCATCTGCGTCAGCAGACGATGTTAAATCATCTTTTCTTGAAACATTGTCGGTCGAAGATTTATCAATCTTCGTGCGTTTGCGATTTTCCGTTGCAGAGGTCGTCATCTGTATTAACTTGTGTTCCGCGAGGAAGCACAGTTGCGACTGTTTCTGACATCCCAGATAGCTGCGACTCCGTTTGGTACGTCGATGGAACGGCTTGCATAGCGTTGAGCCATGGGGTTCCCATGATCACGTTGTAGATGGCAGGATGATCGACTACCGCGAACTCGACGATTTTTGTGATCTCCTTGGCCATGACTGGTAGCTGAATCGATCTGAGGGTCATCGATACTTCGCCTGAAAAGCCTGTGAGCTGTTTCGGAGTTGGGATTACTTCTCCGAGTTTGATGCTCATCCGATTGAGAGTGTCGCGGAAGATTACATTGACTGTGCTTCCTGTGTCAATGAGTACTCTTCCGACTTCCAGATCTCGTATGACGAGGTCTATGACGAGCGGATCGCAATGAGGTTGATCGATCCCGCCGGCTTCCTCCTTTGTGAAGGTGATTGAGCAGTTTTGATCATCTCGGGTAGGAGACCATGTAGGCCAGTTTGCGCTTGACTCCGCCTTCCGCTGGTAAGCCTTGATGGCCGAAACCGTATCGTTGCAGAATTGCGATCCTCCGATGATCATGTAGACTCTACGACGATTGTTATCGTTCCCTTTGTCGTATGGCCTCCTGCCGCGTTTATCCCCAGATTGGTTTCTTTGAGGAGATCTCTCCGCGGGAAGATTTCTGTCCGGCTTTGGGGGGCGATCGGTCTCGAGGATGAGATCTTTCACGCTGGTCATTTCCGAGAGTTCTCCGGCTAGTAGCTTCGCAGCCAGCCTTGCTTCCAAGACCTCTTGCAGTTAGTCGTTGAGTGTCCTCGGGACTGGTGGAACTCGCAGAAGGTGTTTTCATCATATCCTTGATTGCAAGTCCACGTATTACCCGTGGTTCGGCCCTGGTCTGAGCCGATCGCGTAATTGTGCGCTCCTTGGAGTTCTTCCCCCTCGTGATGGACATACTTGTCGTTACGAGGGTTCTTCTTCCTTGTTTTTGGGTCTACATCTTTCGAGGATGAACTCGCCGACTTATGTTTTTGCGATAAGATTTTTGTTTCTTCCTCGATCATGATGTAGTCCATCGCCTTGTGGAGGGCGTCTTGGACTGTCCGCGGTTTTTCGAGGGA